>NW_026896486.1:0-22702 GCF_033153095.1 Gastrolobium bilobum | reverse complement strand
GGAAGGTCCACAAATATGGGGATCATAATAAATTTTTTCACATTGTGCTATCTTTTCCCCTTTTGTGTGCTTTATTCTTTTTGTACCATTTCTTTTCTTTTCTTTTTCTTTCTCTCTCTATTGGAGAGAGAAAAAAAGAAAAAAAAATACAAGTGTTGCATTCTTATTGGAAGGTCCACAAATATGGGGATCATAATAAATTTTTCCACATTGTGTTATCTTTTCCCCTTTTGTGTGCTTTATTTTTTCTGTACAATTTCTTTTTTTTTTCTTTCTATCTCTATTGCAGAGAGAAAAAAAGAAAAAAAATAAATACAAGTGTTGCATTCTTATTGGAAGGACCACAAATACGGGGATCATAATAAATTTTTCCACTTTGTGCTATCTTTTCCCCTTTTTGTGTGCTTTATTTTTTCTGTACCATTTCTTTTTTTTTCTTTCTCTCTGTATTGGAGAGAGAAAAAAAAAAAGAAAAAAAAAATACAAGTGTTGCATTCTTATTGGAAGGTCCACAAATATGGGGATCATAATAAATTTTTCCACATTGTGCTATCTTTTTCCCTTTTGTGTGCTTTATTCTTTTTGTACCATTTCTTTTCTTTTCTTTTTCTTTCTCTCTCTATTGGAGAGAGAAAAAAAGAAAAAAGAAATACAAGTGTTGCATTCTTATTGGAAGGACCACAAATACGGGGATCATAATAAATTTTTCCACTTTGTGCTATCTTTTCCCCTTTTGTGTGCTTTATTTTTTATGTACAATTTCTTTTTTTTTCTTTCTCTCTCTATTGGAGAGAAAAAAATAGAAAAAAAAATACAAGTGTTGCATTCTTATTGGAAGGACCACAAATACGGGGATCATAATAAATTTTTCCACTTTGTGCTATCTTTTCCCCTTTTGTGTGCTTTATTTTTTATGTACAATTTCTTTTTTTTTCTTTCTCTCTCTATTGCAGAGAGAAAAAAAGAAAAAGAAATAAATACAAGTGTTGCATTCTTATTGGAAAGACCACAAATACGGGGATCATAATAAATTTTTCCACTTTGTGCTATCTTTTCCCCTTTTGTGTGCTTTATTTTTTATGTACAATTTCTTTTCTTTTTCTTTCTCTCTCTATTGGAGAGAAAAAAATAGAAAAAAAAATACAAGTGTTGCATTCTTATTGGAAGGACCACAAATACGGGGATCATAAGAAATTTTTCCACTTTGAGCTATCTTTTCCCCTTTTTGTGTGCTTTATTTTTTATGTACAATTTCTTTTTTTTCTTTCTCTCTCTATTGCAGAGAGAAAAAAAGAAAAAGAAATAAATACAAGTGTTGCATTCTTATTGGAAGGACCAGTAATACGGGGATCATAATAAATTTTTCCACTTTGTGCTATCTTTTTCCCTTCTTGTGTGCTTTATTTTTCTGTACCATTTCTTTTTTTTCTTTCTCTCTCTATTAGAGAGAAAAAAATAAAAATAAAAATAAATACAAGTGTTGCATTCTTATTGGAAGGACCCCAAATACGGGGATCATAATAAATTTTTCAACTTTGTGCTATATTTTCCCCTTTTTGTGTGTTTTTATTTTTTCTGTACCATTTCTTTTCTTTTCTTTTCTTTCTCTCTCTCTATTGGAGAGAGAAAAAAAATAAAAAAATAAAAAATAAAAAATAAATAAATACAAGTATTGCATTCTTATTGGAAGGACCACAAATACGGGGATCATAATAAATTTTTCCACTTTGTGCTATCCTTTCCCATTTTTGTGTGCTTTATTTTTCCTGTACCATTTCTTTTCTTTTCTTTTTCTTTCTCTCTCTATTGGAGAGAGAAATAAAGAAAAAAGATATACAAGTGTTGCATTCTTATTGGAAGGACCTCAAATACGGGGATCATAATAAATTTTTCCACTTTGTGCTATCTTCTCCCTTTTTTGTGTGCTTTATTTTTTCTGTACCATTTCTTTTTTTTTCTTTCTCTCTCTCTATTGCAGAGAGAAAAAAAATAAAAAAAATAAATACAAGTGTTGCATTCTTATTGGAAGGACCACAAATACGGGGATCATAATAAATTTTTCCACTTTGTGCTATCTTTTCCCCTTCTTGTGTGCTTTATTTTTTCTGTACCATTTCTTTTTTTTCTTTCTCTTTCTATTGGAGAGAAATAAATAGAAAAAAAATAAATACAAGTGTTGCATTCTTATTGGAAGGACCACAAATACGGGGATCATAATAAATTTTTCCACTTTGTGCTATCTTTTCCCCTTTTTGTGTGCTTTAATTTTTCTGTACAATTTCTTTTTTTTTCTTTCTCTCTCTCTATTGCAGAGAGAAAAAAATAAATAAAATAAATACAAGTGTTGCATTCTTATTTGAAGGACCACAAATACGGGGATCATAATAAATTTTTCCACTTTGTGCTATCTTTTCCCCTTTTTGTGTGCTTTATTTTTTTTGAACCATTTCTTTTTTTTCTTTCTCTCTCTATTGGAGAGAAAAAAAATAAAATAAATAAATACAAGTGTTGCATTCTTATTGGAAGGACCACAAATACGGGGATCATACTAAATTTTTCCACTTTGTGCTATCTTTTCCCCTTTTTGTGTGCTGTTTTTTTCTGTACCATTTCTTTTTTTTTCTTTCTCTCTATTGGAGAGAGAAAAAAAGAAAAATAAATAAATAAAAATGTTGCATTCTTATTGGAAGGACCACAAATACGGGGATCATAAAATTTCTTTCCACTTTGTGCTATCTTTTCCCATTCTTGTGTGCTTTATTTTTTCTGTACCATTTCTTTTTTTTCTTTTTCTCTCTATTGGAGAGATAAAAAAAGAAAAATAAAAAATAAATACAAGTGTTGCATTCTTATTGGAAGGACCACAAATACGAGTATCATAATAATTTTAATAAATTTTTCCACTTCGTGCTATCTTTTCCCCTTTTCTGTACTTTATTTTTTCTGTACCATATCTTTTTTTTCTTTCTCTCTCTATGGGAGAGAGAAAAAAAGAAAAAAAAGAAAAAGAAAAATTAAATACAAATGTTGCATTCTTATTTGAAGCACCACTATTACGGGGATAGTAATAAATTTTTCCACTTTGTGCTATCTTTTCCCCTTTTTGTGTGCTCTTTTTTCTGTACCATTTCTTTTTTTTTTCTTTCTCTCTATTGGAGAGAGAAAAAAGAAAAATAAATAAATAAAAGTGTTGCATTCTTATTGGAAGGACCACAAATACGGGGATCATAAAATTTCTTTCCACTTTGTGCTATCTTTTCCCCTTTTTGTGTGCTTTATTTTTTCTGTACCATTTCTTTTTTTTCTTTTTCTCTCTATTGGAGAGATAAAAAAAGAAAAATAAAAAATAAATACAAGTGTTGCATTCTTATTGGAAGGACCACAAATACGAGGATCATAATAATTTTAATAAATTTTTCCACTTTGTGCTATCTTTTCCCCTTTTTGTGTGCTGTATTTTTTCTGTACCATTTCTTTTTTTTTTCTTTCTCTCTATTGGAGAGAGAAAAAAATAAGAAAAAATAAATACAAGTGTTGCATTCTTATTGGAAGGACCACAAATACGAGGATCATAATAATTTTAATAAATTTTTCCACTTTGTGCTATCTTTTCCCCTTCTTGTGTGCTTTATTTTTTCTGTACCATTTCTTTTTTTCTTTCTCTCTCTCTCTATTGGAGAGAGAAAAAATAAAAAATAAATAAATACAAGTGTTGCATTCTTATTGGAAGGACCACAAATACGGGGATCATAATAAATTTTTCCACTTTGTGCTATCTTTCCCCTTTTTGTGTGCTTTATTTTTTCTGTACCATTTCTTTTTTTTCTTTTTCTCTCTATTGGAGAGAGAAAAAAAGAAAAATAAAAAAATAAATACAAGTGTTGCATTCTTATTGGAAGGACCACAAATACGAGGATCATAATAATTTTAATAAATTTTTCCAAATTTTCACTTTGTGCTATCTTTTCCCCTTTTCTGTACTTTATTTTTTCTGTACCATTTCTTTTTTTTTCTTTCTCTCTATGGGAGAGAGAAAAAAAGAAAAAAAAGAAAAAGAAAAATTAAATACAAATGTTGCATTCTTATTTTAAGCACCACTAATACGGGGATCGTAATAAATTTTTCCACTTTGTAATATCTTTTTCCCTTTTTGTGTGCTTTATTTTTTCTGTACCATTTCTTTTTTTTCTTTCTCTCTATTATAGAGAGAAAAAAGAAAAAAAGAAAATAAATACAAGTGTTGCATTCTTATTGGAAGGACCACAAATACTGGGATCATAATAAATTTTTCCAATTTGTGCTATCTTTTTCCCTTTTTTGTGTTCTTTATTTTTTCTGTACCATTTCTTTTCCTTTGTTTTTCTTTCTATCTCTCTATTGGAGAGAGAAAAAAAAAAAGAAAAAATAAATACAAGTGTTGCATTCTTATTGGAAGGACCAGAAATACGGGGATCATAATAAATTTTTCCACTTTGTGCTATCTTTTCCCCTTTTTGTGTGCTGTATTTTTTCTGTACCATTTTTTTTTTCTTTCTCTCTATTGGAGAGAGAAACAAAGAAAAAAAAATAAATACAAGTGTTGCATTCTTATTGGAAGGACCACAAATACGGGGATCATAATAAATTTTTCCACTTTGTGCTATCTTTTCCCCTTTTTGTGTGCTTTATTTTTTCTGTACCATTTCTTTTTTTTTCTTTTTCTCTCTATTGGAGAGAGAAAAAAATAAAAATAAAAAAATAAATACAAGTGTTGCATTCTTATTGGAAGGACCACAAATACGAGGATCATAATAATTTTAATAAATTTTTCCAAATTTCCACTTTGTGCTATCTTTTCCCCTTTTCTGTACTTTATTTTTTCTGTACCATTTCTTTTTTTTTCTTTCTCTCTATGGGAGAGAGAAAAAAAGAAAAAAAAGAAAAAGAAAAATTAAATACAAATGTTGCATTCTTATTTTAAGCACCACTAATACGGGGATCGTAATAAATTTTTCCACTTTGTAATATCTTTTTCCCTTTTTGTGTGCTTTATTTTTTCTGTACCATTTCTTTTTTTTCTTTCTCTCTATTATAGAGAGAAAAAAAGAAAAAAAGAAAATAAATACAAGTGTTGCATTCTTATTGGAAGGACCACAAATACTGGGATCATAATAAATTTTTCCAATTTGTGCTATCTTTTTCCCTTTTTTGTGTTCTTTATTTTTTCTGTACCATTTCTTTTTTTCTTTCTATCTCTCTATTGGAGAGAGAAAAAAAGAAAAAGAAAAAATAAATACAAGTGTTGCATTCTTATTGGAAGGACCAGAAATACGGGGATCATAATAAATTTTTCCACTTTGTGCTATCTTTTCCCCTTTTTGTGTGCTGTATTTTTTCTGTACCATTTTTTTTTCTTTCTTTCTCTCTATTGGAGAGAGAAAAAAAGAAAAAAAAATAAATACAAGTGTTGCATTCTTATTGGAAGGACCACAAATACGGGGATCATAATAAATTTTTCCACTTTGTGCTATCTTTTCCCCTTTTTGTGTGCTTTATTTTTTCTGTACCATTTCTTTTTTTTCTTTTTCTCTCTATTGGAGAGAGAAAAAAAGAAAAAAAAATAAATAAATACAAGTGTTGCATTCTTATTGGAAGGACCACAAATACGAGGATCATAATAAATTTTTCCACTTTGTGCTATCTATTCCCCTTTTTGTGTGCTTTATTTTTTCTGTACCATTTTTTTTTCTTTCTCTCTGTATTGGAGAGAGAAAAAAAGAAAAAAAAAATACAAGTGTTGCATTCTTATTGGAAGGTCCACAAATACGGGGATCATAATAAATTTTTCCACTTTGTGCTATCTTTTTCCCTTCTTGTGTGCTTTATACGAGGATCATAATAATTTTAATAAATTTTTCCAAATTTCCACTTTGTGCTATCTTTTCCCCTTTTCTGTACTTTATTTTTTCTGTACCATTTCTTTTTTTTTCTTTCTCTCTATGGGAGAGAGAAAAATAAAGAAAAAAAAGAAAAAGAAAAATTAAATACAAATGTTGCATTCTTATTTTAAGCACCACTAATACGGGGATCGTAATAAATTTTTCCACTTTGTAATATCTTTTTCCCTTTTTGTGTGCTTTATTTTTTCTGTACCATTTCTTTTTTTTCTTTCTCTCTATTATAGAGAGAAAAAAAGAAAAAAAGAAAATAAATACAAGTGTTGCATTCTTATTGGAAGGACCACAAATACTGGGATCATAATAAATTTTTCCAATTTGTGCTATCTTTTTCCCTTTTTTGTGTTCTTTATTTTTTCTGTACCATTTCTTTTCCTTTGTTTTTCTTTCTATCTCTCTATTGGAGAGAGAAAAAAAGAAAAAGAAAAAATAAATACAAGTGTTGCATTCTTATTGGAAGGACCAGAAATACGGGGATCATAATAAATTTTTCCACTTTGTGCTATCTTTTCCCCTTTTTGTGTGCTGTATTTTTTCTGTACCATTTTTTTTTCTTTCTCTCTATTGGAGAGAGAAAAAAAGAAAAAAAAAATAAATACAAGTGTTGCATTCTTATTGGAAGGACCACAAATACGGGGATCATAATAAATTTTTCCACTTTGTGCTATCTTTTCCCCTTTTTGTGTGCTTTATTTTTTCTGTACCATTTCTTTTTTTTTTTCTCTCTCTATTGGAGAGAGAAAAAAAGAAAAATAAAAAAATAAATACAAGTGTTGCATTCTTATTGGAAGGACCACAAATACGAGGATCATAATAATTTTAATAAATTTTTCCAAATTTCCACTTTGTGCTATCTTTTCCCCTTTTCTGTACTTTATTTTTTCTGTACCATTTCTTTTTTTTTCTTTCTCTCTATGGGAGAGAGAAAAAAGAAAAAAAAAGAAAAAGAAAAATTAAATACAAATGTTGCATTCTTATTTTAAGCACCACTAATACGGGGATCGTAATAAATTTTTCCACTTTGTAATATCTTTTTCCCTTTTTGTGTGCTTTATTTTTTCTGTACCATTTCTTTTTTTTCTTTCTCTCTATTATAGAGAGAAAAAAAGAAAAAAAGAAAATAAATACAAGTGTTGCATTCTTATTGGAAGGACCACAAATACTGGGATCATAATAAATTTTTCCAATTTGTGCTATCTTTTTCCCTTTTTTGTGTTCTTTATTTTTTCTGTACCATTTCTTTTCCTTTGTTTTTCTTTCTATCTCTCTATTGGAGAGAGAAAAAAAGAAAAAGAAAAAATAAATACAAGTGTTGCATTCTTATTGGAAGGACCAGAAATACGGGGATAATAATAAATTTTTCCACTTTGTGCTATCTTTTCCCCTTTTTGTGTGCTGTATTTTTTCTGTACCATTTTTTTTTCTTTCTCTCTATTGGAGAGAGAAAAAAGAAAAAAAAATAAATACAAGTGTTGCATTCTTATTGGAAGGACCACAAATACGGGGATCATAATAAATTTTTCCACTTTGTGCTATCTTTTCCCCTTTTTGTGTGCTTTATTTTTTCTGTACCATTTCTTTTTTTTTCTTTTTCTCTCTATTGGAGAGAGAAAAAAGAAAAAAATAAATAAATACAAGTGTTGCATTCTTATTGGAAGGACCACAAATACGAGGATCATAATAATTTTAATAAATTTTTCCAAATTTCCACTTTGTGTCCCCTTTTTGTGTACTTTATTTTTTCTGTACCATTTCTTTTTTTTTATTTCTCTCTCTATGGGAGAGAGAAAAAAAGAAAAAAAAGAAAAAGAAAAATTAAATACAAATGTTGCATTCTTATTTTAAGCACCACTAATACGGGGATCGTAATAAATTTTTCCACTTTGTAATATCTTTTTCCCTTTTTGTGTGCTTTATTTTTTCTGTACCATTTCTTTTTTTTCTTTCTCTCTATTATAGAGAGAAAAAAAGAAAAAAAGAAAATAAATACAAGTGTTGCATTCTTATTGGAAGGACCACAAATACTGGGATCATAATAAATTTTTCCAATTTGTGCTATCTTTTTCCCTTTTTTGTGTTCTTTATTTTTTCTGTACCATTTCTTTTCCTTTGTTTTTCTTTCTATCTCTCTATTGGAGAGAGAAAAAAAGAAAAAGAAAAAATAAATACAAGTGTTGCATTCTTATTGGAAGGACCACAAATACGGGGATCATAATAAATTTTTCCACTTTGTGCTATCTTTTCCCCTTTTTGTGTGCTTTATTTTTTCTGTACCATTTCTTTTTTTTTCTTTCTCTCTCTATGGAGAGAGAAAAAAATAAAAAAATAAAAAAAAAATACAAGTGTTGCATTCTTATGGGAAGGACCACAAATACGAGGATCATAATAATTTTAATAAATTTTTCCAAATTTCCACTTTGTGCTATCTTTTCCCCTTTTCTGTACTTTATTTTTTCTGTACCATTTCTTTTTTTTTCTTTCTCTCTATGGGAGAGAGAAAAAAGAAAAAAAAGAAAAAGAAAAATTAAATACAAATGTTGCATTCTTATTTTAAGCACCACTAATACGGGGATCGTAATAAATTTTTCCACTTTGTAATATCTTTTTCCCTTTTTGTGTGCTTTATTTTTTCTGTACCATTTCTTTTTTTTCTTTCTCTCTATTATAGAGAGAAAAAAAGAAAAAAAGAAAAAAAATACAAGTGTTGCATTCTTATTGGAAGGACCACAAATACTGGGATCATAATAAATTTTTCCAATTTGTGCTATCTTTTTCCCTTTTTTGTGTTCTTTATTTTTTCTGTACCATTTCTTTTCCTTTGTTTTTCTTTCTATCTCTCTATTGGAGAGAGAAAAAAAGAAAAAGAAAAAATAAATACAAGTGTTGCATTCTTATTGGAAGGACCAGAAAGACGGGGATCATAATAAATTTTTCCACTTTGTGCTATCTTTTCCCCTTTTTGTGTGCTGTATTTTTTCTGTACCATTTTTTTTCTTTCTCTCTATTGGAGAGAGAAACAAGTAACAAGTGTTGCATTCTTATTGGAAGGACCACAAATACGGGGATCATAATAAATTTTTCCACTTTGTGCTATCTTTTCCCCTTTTTGTGTGCTTTATTTTTTCTGTACCATTTCTTTTTTTTTCTTTTTCTCTCTATTGGAGAGAGAAAAAAAGAAAAATAAAAAAATAAATACAAGTGTTGCATTCTTATTGGAAGGACCACAAATACGAGGATCATAATAATTTTAATAAATTTTTCCAAATTTCCACTTTGTGCTATCTTTTCCCCTTTTCTGTACTTTATTTTTTCTGTACCATTTCTTTTTTTTTCTTTCTCTCTATGGGAGAGAGAAAAAAATGAAAAAAAAGAAAAAGAAAAATTAAATACAAATGTTGCATTCTTATTTTAAGCACCACTAATACGGGGATCGTAATAAATTTTTCCACTTTGTAATATCTTTTTCCCTTTTTGTGTGCTTTATTTTTTCTGTACCATTTCTTTTTTTTCTTTCTCTCTATTATATAGAGAAAAAAAGAAAAAAAGAAAAAAAATACAAGTGTTGCATTCTTATTGGAAGGACCACAAATACTTGGATCATAATAAATTTTTCCAATTTGTGCTATCTTTTTCCCTTTTTTGTGTTCTTTATTTTTTCTGTACCATTTCTTTTCCTTTGTTTTTCTTTCTATCTCTCTATTGGAGAGAGAAAAAAAAAAAAGAAAAAATAAATACAAGTGTTGCATTCTTATTGGAAGGACCACAAATACGGGGATCATAATAAATTTTTCCACTTTGTGCTATCTTTTCCCCTTTTTGTGTGCTTTATTTTTTCTGTACCATTTTTTTTTTCTCTCTATTGGAGAGAGAAAAAAGAAAAAAAATAAATACAAGTGTTGCATTCTTTTTGGAAGGACCACAAATACGGGGATTTTTTGTGCTATCTTTTCTTTCTCTTGTACCATTTCTTTTTTTTTTTTTTCTTTCTCTCTCTTGGAGAGATATAATAAATTTTTCCACTTTGTGCTATCTTTTACCCTTTTTGTGTGCTTTATTTTTTCTGTACCATTTCTTTTTTTTTTATTTATCTCTGTATTGGAGAGAGAAAAAAAAAAAAAAAAAAAATAAATACAAGTGTTGCATTCTTATTGGAAGGACCACAAATACGGGGATCATAATAAATTTTTCCACTTTGTGCTATCTTTTCCCCTTTTTGTGTGCTTTATTTTTTCTGTACCATTTCTTTTTTTTTCTTTTTCTCTCTATTGGAGAGAGAAAAAAAGAAAAATAAAAAAATAAATACAAGTGTTGCATTCTTATTGGAAGGACCACAAATACGAGGATCATAATAATTTTAATAAATTTTTCCAAATTTCCACTTTGTGCTATCTTTTCCCCTTTTCTGTACTTTATTTTTTCTGTACCATTTCTTTTTTTTTCTTTCTCTCTATGGGAGAGAGAAAAAAAGAAAAAAAAGAAAAAGAAAAATTAAATACAAATGTTGCATTCTTATTTTAAGCACCACTAATACGGGGATCGTAATAAATTTTTCCACTTTGTAATATCTTTTTCCCTTTTTGTGTGCTTTATTTTTTCTGTACCATTTCTTTTTTTTCTTTCTCTCTATTATAGAGAGAAAAAAAGAAAAAAAGAAAATAAATACAAGTGTTGCATTCTTATTGGAAGGACCACAAATACTTGGATCATAATAAATTTTTCCAATTTGTGCTATCTTTTTCCCTTTTTTGTGTTCTTTATTTTTTCTGTACCATTTCTTTTCTTTTTTTTCTTTCTCTCTCTATTGGAGAGAGAAAAAAAGAAAAAGAAAAAATAAATACAAGTGTTGCATTCTTATTGGAAGGACCAGAAATACGGGGATAATAATAAATTTTTCCACTTTGTGCTATCTTTTCCCCTTTTTGTGTGCTGTATTTTTTCTGTACCATTTTTTTTTCTTTCTCTCTATTGGAGAGAGAAACAAAGAAAAAAAAAATAAATACAAGTGTTGCATTCTTATTGGAAGGACCACAAATACGGGGATCATAATAAATTTTTCCACTTTGTGCTATCTTTTCCCCTTTTTGTGTGCTTTATTTTTTCTGTACCATTTCTTTTTTTTTCTTTTTCTCTCTATTGGAGAGAGAAAAAAGAAAAAAATAAATAAATACAAGTGTTGCATTCTTATTGGAAGGACCACAAATACGAGGATCATAATAATTTTAATAAATTTTTCCAAATTTCCACTTTGTGCTATCTTTTCCCCTTTTCTGTACTTTATTTTTTCTGTACCATTTCTATTTTTTTCTTTCTCTCTATGGGAGAGAGAAAAAAAAAAAAAAAAAGAAAAAGAAAAATTAAATACAAATGTTGCATTCTTATTTTAAGCACCACTAATACGGGGATCGTAATAAATTTTTCCACTTTGTAATATCTTTTTCCCTTTTTGTGTGCTTTATTTTTTCTGTACCATTTCTTTTTTTTCTTTCTCTCTATTATAGAGAGAAAAAAAGAAAAAAAGAAAATAAATACAAGTGTTGCATTCTTATTGGAAGGACCACAAATACTTGGATCATAATAAATTTTTCCAATTTGTGCTATCTTTTTCCCTTTTTTGTGTTCTTTATTTTTTCTGTACCATTTCTTTTCCTTTGTTTTTCTTTCTATCTCTCTATTGGAGAGAGAAAAAAAGAAAAAGAAAAAATAAATACAAGTGTTGCATTCTTATTGGAAGGACCAGAAATACGGGGATAATAATAAATTTTTCCACTTTGTGCTATCTTTTCTTTTTGTGTGCTGTATTTTTTCTGTACCATTTTTTTTTCTTTCTCTCTATTGGAGAGAGAAACAAAGAAAAAAAAAATAAATACAAGTGTTGCATTCTTATTGGAAGGACCACAAATACGGGGATCATAATAAATTTTTCCACTTTGTGCTATCTTTTCCCCTTTTTGTGTGCTTTATTTTTTCTGTACCATTTCTTTTTTTTTCTTTTTCTCTCTATTGGAGAGAGAAAAAAGAAAAAAAAAAATAAATACAAGTGTTGCATTCTTATTGGAAGGACCACAAATACGAGGATCATAATAATTTTAATAAATTTTTCCAAATTTCCACTTTGTGCTATCTTTTCCCCTTTTCTGTACTTTATTTTTTCTGTACCATTTCTTTTTTTTTCTTTCTCTCTATGGGAGAGAGAAAAAAAGAAAAAAAAGAAAAAGAAAAATTAAATACAAATGTTGCATTCTTATTTTAAGCACCACTAATACGGGGATCGTAATAAATTTTTCCACTTTGTAATATCTTTTTCCCTTTTTGTGTGCTTTATTTTTTCTGTACCATTTCTTTTTTTTCTTTCTCTCTATTATAGAGAGAAAAAAAGAAAAAAAGAAAATAAATACAAGTGTTGCATTCTTATTGGAAGGACCACAAATACTTGGATCATAATAAATTTTTCCAATTTGTGCTATCTTTTTCCCTTTTTTGTGTTCTTTATTTTTTCTGTACCATTTCTTTTCCTTTGTTTTTCTTTCTATCTCTCTATTGGAGAGAGAAAAAAGAAAAAGAAAAAATAAATACAAGTGTTGCATTCTTATTGGAAGGACCAGAAATACGGGGATAATAATAAATTTTTCCACTTTGTGCTATCTTTTCCCCTTTTTGTGTGCTGTATTTTTTCTGTACCATTTTTTTTTCTTTCTCTCTCTATTGGAGAGAGAAACAAAGAAAAAAAAAATAAATACAAGTGTTGCATTCTTATTGGAAGGACCACAAATACGGGGATCATAATAAATTTTTCCACTTTGTGCTATCTTTTCCCCTTTTTGTGTGCTTTATTTTTTCTGTACCATTTCTTTTTTTTTCTTACTCTCTCTATTGCAGAAAGAAAAAAAGAAAAAAAAAATAAATACAAGTGTTGCATTCTTATTGGAAGGACCACAAATACGAGGATCATAATAATTTTAATAAATTTTTCCAAATTTCCACTTTGTGCTATCTTTTCCCCTTTTCTGTACTTTATTTTTTCTGTACCATTTCTTTTTTTTTCTTTCTCTCTATGGGAGAGAGAAAAAAAGAAAAAAAAGAAAAAGAAAAATTAAATACAAATGTTGCATTCTTATTTTAAGCACCACTAATACGGGGATCGTAATAAATTTTTCCACTTTGTAATATCTTTTTCCCTTTTTGTGTGCTTTATTTTTCTGTACCATTTCTTTTTTTTCTTTCTCTCTATTATAGAGAGAAAAAAAGAAAAAAAGAAAATAAATACAAGTGTTGCATTCTTATTGGAAGGACCACAAATACTGGGATCATAATAAATTTTTCCAATTTGTGCTATCTTTTTCCCTTTTTTGTGTTCTTTATTTTTTCTGTACCATTTCTTTTCCTTTGTTTTTCTTTCTATCTCTCTATTGGAGAGAGAAAAAAAAAAGAAAAAAAAATAAATACAAGTGTTGCATTCTTATTGGAAGGACCAGAAATACGGGGATCATAATAAATTTTTCCACTTTGTGCTATCTTTTCCCCTTTTTGTGTGCTGTATTTTTTGTGTACCATTTTTTTTTTCTTTCTCTCTATTGGAGAGAGAAAAAATGAAAAAAAAAATAAATACAAGTGTTGCATTCTTATTGGAAGGACCACAAATACGAGGATCATAATAATTTTAATAAATTTTTCCACTTTGTGCTATCTTTTCCCCTTTTTGTGTGCTTTATTTTTTCTGTACCATTTCTTTTTTTTTCTTTTTCTCTCTATTGGAGAGAGAAAAAAGAAAAAAATAAATAAATACAAGTGTTGCATTCTTATTGGAAGGACCACAAATACGAGGATCATAATAATTTTAATAAATTTTTCCAAATTTCCACTTTGTGCTATCTTTTCCCCTTTTCTGTACTTTATTTTTTCTGTACCATTTCTTTTTTTTTCTTTCTCTCTCTATGGGAGAGAGAAAAAAAGAAAAAAAAGAAAAAGAAAAATTAAATACAAATGTTGCATTCTTATTTGAAGCACCACTAATACGGGGATCGTAATAAATTTTTCCACTTTGTAATATCTTTTTCCCTTTTTGTGTGCTTTATTTTTTCTGTACCATTTCTTTTTTTTTTCTTTCTCTCTATTATAGAGAGAAAAAAAGAAAAAAGAAAATAAATACAAGTGTTGCATTCTTATTGGAAGGACCACAAATACGAGGATCATAATAAATTTTTCCACTTTGTGCTATATTTTCCACTTTTTTTGTGTTTTTATTTTTTCGGTACCATTTCTTTTCTTTTCTTTTCTTTTCTTTCTATCTCTCTATTGGAGAGAGAAAAAAATAAAAAAATAAAAAAAAAATAAATACAAGTGTTGCATTCTTATTGGAAGGACCACAAATACGGGGATCATAATAAATTTTTCCACTTTGTGCTATCTTTTCCCCTTTTTGTGTGCTTTATTTTTTCTGTACCATTTCTTTTTTTTTTCTTTCTCTCTATATTGGAGAGAAAAAAAAGAAAAAAAAAATACAAGTGTTGCATTCTTATTGGAATGTCCACAAATATGGGGATCATAATAAATTTTTCCACATTGTGCTATCTTTTCCCCTTTTGTGTGCTTTATTTTTTCTGTACCATTTCTTTTCTTTTCTTTTTCTTTCTCTCTCTATTGGAGAGAAAAAAAAAAGAAATACAAGTGTTGCATTCTTATTGGAAGGACCACAAATACGGGGATCATAATAAATTTTTCCACTTTGTGCTATCTTTTCCCCTTCTTGTGTGCTTTATTTTTTCTGTACCATTTCTTTTTTTCTTTCTCTCTCTATTGGAGAGAAAAAAAAATCAAAAAAAATAAATACAAGTGTTGCATTCTTATTGGAAGGACCACAAATACGAGGATCATAATAAATTTTTCCACTTTGTGCTATCTTTTCCCCTTTTTGTGTGCTTTATTTTTTCTGTACCATTTCTTTTTTTTTCTTTTTCTCTCTATTGGAGAGAGAAAAAAAGAAAAAAGAAATACAAGTGTTGCATTCTTATTGGAAGGACCACAAATACGGGGATCATAATAAATTTTTCCACCTTGTGCTATCTTTCCCCCTTCTTGTGTGCTTTATTTTTTCTGTACCATTTCTTTTTTTCTTTCTCTCTCTATTGGAGAGAGAAAAAAATCAGAAAAAATAAATACAAGTGTTGCATTCTTATTGGAAGGACCACAAATACGGTGATCATAATAAATTTTTCCACTTTGTGCTATCTTTTCCCCTTTTTGTGTGCTTTATTTTTTCTGTACCATTTCTTTTTTTTCTTTTTCTCTCTATTGGAGAGAGAGAAAAATAAAAATAAAAAAATAAATACAAGTGTTGCATTCTTATTGGAAGGACCACAAATACGGGGATCATAATAAATTTTTCCACTTTGTGCTATTTTTTCCCCTTTTGTGTGTTTTTATTTTTTCTTTACCATTTCTTTTCTTTTCTTTTCTTTCTCTCTCTCTCTATTGGAGAGAAAAATAAAATAAAAAGAAGAGTGAGTGCCAAGGTTATGCGATTACTTGGCCATTATTTGAGAGGCATTTTCTGCAAAAGTACTTCCCTGAAGAAGACAGGGAAATGAAGAAGAGTGAGTTTGAAGACCTCCGGCAGGGAGGCATGACTGTGGATGAATATCTCAGCAAGTTCAACCGCTTGGCAAAATATTCTTGTTATGGTAGAGCTCCCCTCACTCCAGAAGACAAGGCCTTTCGATTCAGGAAGGGTCTGAATGATATGATAGCAGACAAACTTGCGGGTCATTGCACCAAAAATTTTGTGGAGTTGATCGAGCAGTGCCAGAATATTCAGGAGCACTATCGTACCAGGGGAAAGGAAGCAGCAGGAAAGAGCTTCAGTGGGAGGACTACGCCCTGGAAGAGTAAGAGCAAGGGTTTGCAAGCACAGCAGAACACCAAGTTTAAGAAGAGTCCCTTTGTGAAGAATGGAAGCGGAATGTTTAGTGCAGGGAAGATTCCCACTTGTGCCAAGTGTGGCAAGATGCATACAGGTGTTTGTCGACTGGGGCAGAATGTTTGCTTCAGTTGTGGTCAGGCAGGTCATTATTCCAGAGAGTGCCCCAAGAAGACGGGGCAAGTTGCAGCCATTCAGGCATCCCTATTCAGTCCGTGCTTACTCAGAGAGCCATAGAGGAGCCTATGGCGCCCACTAGTGCCAGGGTATATGCAGTGACACAGCAGGAGGCAGAGAGGTCTCCAAACCTTATCAGAGGTACTATTCTTATCAGAGGATATGCTTTTGATGCCATGTTTGATTCTGGAGCTATATGGTTGCTAATGATTTGATTTGTGAGTTCACGCCTTGGTAGTGAAGACTGCCATGGAGACATTGTTTCTACACATTGAAGTGCAAAGAAGTTATATATGGTATGGATTTGGCTTGGTCACATTATGGTGTGATGCTAGATTGTTGTAGCAGAAGGGTTTTCTTTGCTGCAAAAGGAGAAAAACCGGACAGTTTGTACTTGACGGCACAAAAATTAAATAAGGCTCTAAATGAGGGAGATGCAGGATACATTATCCTGGGAGGACTCGTAGGAGACTCCAAAGAACCTACTGCTAATATTCCGGTTGTATGCGAGTTTGAAGATGTATTTCCGGAAGAAATTCCTCATTTTCCACCTGAGAGGGAGATTGAATTCTCAATTGACTTAGTACCTGGTGTGGGGCCTATCTCATTGGCTCCATACCGGATGTCACCAGTGGAGCTAGCTGAGCTGAAGAAGCAGTTAGAAGAATTATCCCGCAAGAACTTTATCAGACCGAGTGTATCTCCTTGGGGTGCACCAGTCATCTTCGTGAAAAAGAAGGATGGGACTATGAGGTTGTGCACTGATTATCGACAGTTAAACAAGGTAACAGTAAAGAACAAGTATCCTCTACCACGCATTGATGATCTGTTGGATCAGCTCAGGGGTGCTTCAGTGTTCTCAAAGATTGATCTTCGTTCCGGATATCACCAGATTCGGGTAAAAGCAGAGGATATTCCGAAGACGGCTTTCCGATCTAGATATGGGCACTATGAGTATCTAGTGATCCCATTTGGGCTTACTAATGCCCCGGCCGTGTTCATGAGTTATATGAACCGAATTTTCAAACCACATTTAGATCAGTTTGTTGTAGTATTCATTGATGATATTCTGATCTACTCCAAAAGTAAGGAAGAACATGCAGAGCATTTGAAGATAGTTCTACAGATTTTAAGGGAGCATCAGTTATATGCCAAACCATCCAAGTGTGAGTTTTGGTTACATGAGATCCAGTTTCTTGGACACGTCATATCATCTACAGGAGTGGCTGTTGATCCGAGTAAAATTGAAGCTGTGCTGGATTGGGAGAGACCCAAGAGTGTTACTGAGATCCGAAGTTTTCTGGGTTTAGCAGGATACTACAGGCGGTTTATTAATGGATTCTCCAGAATTGCCTTGCCATTGACTAGGTTGACCCGAAAAGGGGTGCCATTTGCATGGACCCTTGGGTGTGATGTGAGTTTTCAAGAATTGAAAGATAAGTTGACTACCGCACCGGTTCTGATTCTTCCTGATCCGGAGAAGAGATTTGAGATCTATTGTGATGCATCCAAGTATGGATTAGGGTGTGTGTTGATGCAGGAGCGAAAGGTAGTGGCCTATGCTTCTAGACAGTTGAGACCACATGAAGAGAATTACCCTACTCATGATCTTGAGTTAGCGGCCGTGGTTTTTGCATTGAAAATATGGAGACACTTCTTGTATGGTGCTACCTTCACAGTTTTTAGTGATCACAAAAGCTTGAAGTATCTATTCGATCAAAAGGAGCTTAATATGAGACAAAGGAGATGGATGGAATTCCTGAAGGATTATGAGTTTGACCTTCAGTATCACCCTGGAAAGGCGAATGTAGTGGCTGATGCCTTGAGCAGAAAGACCACGGGTGTGGCTAGCATGATGATTGCAGAGTATGATTTGATTGAGGAGTTCAGGGATTTGCGAATTTCTGTGACACCATTTGAGACTTCATATTTCATGACTACGGTCGAAGTCCGAAATTCGTTAATGGAAAAAGTTAAAGCGGCCCAAGTGCTTGATGAAGGGATCCAAATGATGAAAGAGCAAGATTTTGTGTTCACCGATGCTTCTCATGTGAAATACTACAAAGATCGGTTAATTGTCCCGAAGGGACCAATGGTAGAAGAAGTGTTAACAGAGGGTCATATGGGTAAGTACACCATCCACCCAGGTGCAACTAAGATGTACCAAGATTTGAAACAGAATTTTTGGTGGTCTGGGATGAAGAAAGACATAGCCCAGTTTGTGAATAAGTGCCTTATTTGTCAGAAGGTAAAAATTGAGCATCAGAAGCCTTCTGGTTTGCTACAACCATTAGATATTCCGGAGTGGAAGTGGATGAGTATATCCATGGACTTTGTTGTTGGATTACCAAGAAGCCAGGCTGGATTTGATTCCATATGGGTTGTGGTTGATAGGTTGACTAAATCCGCCCATTTCATTCCAGTCAAGACGACCTTTTCCACAGAGCAGCTAGCCAAACTATATGTTAGAGAGATTGTGAAGCTTCATGGCATTCCCGAAAGCATAGTTAGCGATCGGGATCCGAAGTTTACTTCACGCTTTTGGGAAGCGTTACATGAGGCCTTTGGTACTCAATTGAGATTGAGTACTGCTTATCACCCGCAGACAGATGGTCAGACAGAGAGGACCATTCAGACACTGGAGGACATGCTGAGAGCGTGTGTGCTTGAGCAGGGTAATACTTGGGACAAGTACCTGCCACTGGTTGAGTTCTCCTACAACAACAGTTATCATGCCAGTCTGGGCATGGCTCCTTATGAGGCCTTGTATGGCCGTAGGTGTAGAGCACCTACTTGTTGGACGGAGATCGGAGAAAGACAGTTATTGGGGCCAGACTTGGTCCAAGAGACTACGAAGCAGATTGAGATGATCAGAGATAGGCTGAAGAAAGCCCAGAGCCGTCAGAAGAGTTACTATGATGCCAAGCACAGACCCCTTGAGTTTTCTGAAGGGGATCATGTATTCATCCGACTATCACCTACTACAGGTGTTGGGCGTGCCTTGGGAGTGAGGAAGTTGAGTCCACGGTTCATTGGGCCCTACCAGATAATAAAGAGGGTCGGACCGGTGGCGTATCAACTTGCTCTACCTCCCAACTTGTCGAATTTACATGACGTTTTCCATGTGAGTCAACTCCGCAGATATATATCTGATGATTCACACATTGTACAGTATGATGACATAGAGGTTAAGAAGGACCTGAAGTTCGTTGTTGGACCTTCTAAGGTTCTTGCTCGAGATGAGAAACAGCTTCGAAATAGAGTTATTCCCATGATCAAGATCCAATGGGAAGGATTGACACAAGAGGATGCCACATGGGAGCGGGAGGATGATATTCTCCGGCAATATCCCGATTTTGATATCAGGTATGACCTGATTTTGAGGACAAAATCTTTTAAAAGGTGTGGTGAATATAATAACCCTAATTATATGACTTTTAAATTAGAGGGTTATAATGAGGACCTTATAGTCATAAATGGAATGAGCATAAAATTATAAGAATTTTGATACCCATATTGAGGTATTATGCACAGATGAATTTTTATTTGTTAAATTTGACTGCTGACGTAATAACAGTTAGTAGAATAGCTCCAAGTTAGCAAATTATAGTTAGAGAGCTAATCTAATGATATAAACATCATGAATGAGGTTAGGATATGATTTGGTGAAGATTGATACCCATATTGGGGTATTTTTGAAAAGTCACTTCTGCCGGGTATTTTGTACTGCTGTAGCAGCATCCGGTAGAATCCCGGAACAGGAAAAAGATAAAAAAATAGAAATAAAGACCAATATATGCCTAACAAGTCATAATTAGACCAAAAATGTTAAAGTTAAGAAGATTATGAAATCCGGGTACAGTTAAGAACACCGGTAAAGACTACAGTGCAATTAAACAACTGTTAGTGGATCTGTGACCTACTAATCAAATTTTTAAGTTATGAACATGATAATTAGACAAAATTAATGTTAAGTACTTAAAGTTAGGGTCTTGAGAGTTTTCGGGTAAAAATTTGACGACGGATCAGTTAAAAATTACACCGGGTCTCACTAAAGGACGAATATCACTTAAGTGACATGGCACCCCTCATTAGGGCACCCTCCTCTCCTTCCCTTCCATTTATGATCAGCAGCCCCTTCACCTCCTTCTCTCTCTAAGTTTCAAATTTTGAAAACTCTCTCACTTCTCTCTAAGATTTCTTCACCTAAATCTCTCTAAACCACCAAACTTCCTTCACAAAGATTGTTCCCCTCACTCTCCTCTTCACAACCATACCATTTTCATGGTGTGAATCAAAAATTTCGTGTCCCTTATCATCCCAAACAGCCATGGTTTTGTGGAGAGCAAAGGCTATGGAGTTGTGTTCTTGAGCTCTCTTGAAGAATCACACTTGCTTGCTTGTTTCCTTTGATTTTTGGGTAAGTGTTCTTAAATTTTTTTCATGAAAAATATCATCTTTTCTTCTTATGTTCTTGAGCCTAACTCATGAGCATGTTCATGAAGGTGTGTGCTTGCCTAAAGGTGTGTTCTTGGTGGAAAAAGGTGGAGACTTGAGCTAAAGGAGAAACCTTGAAGATGTAAGCTCCCACTTGGGAAATATGAACCAAAAAGCCTCCCTTTTTCTTTGATGACAAAAAAATGTGATTAAGTTGTTAAGTGTGGAAAAATGATTAGAAAGATTAACTAGGTGGGTTAACTCTAAGTAAAACTCACTAATCATGATTAATAATGGCTAAAAATCCTAATTAATATAGCTAATCAAATCTGCCCCATAAAGTACATAAGGGTTTAGTTGTGTTAAAATTAAGGAGATGATGAATTAGGTGATTAATTAAGGGTAGAGATTAATTAACAAAAGTAATCAAGGATTTAACTCTAAAATTGGACTAAAGTAAGGTTTAGGTACACTAATTAAATAATTAGTAAAATTTAAGTATCATGACATAATGGGACTAAGGATATTTCATAATGTGACTTAATAATAGAAAAATCCAAGAATTAATGTGAATTAGGATTTATAATCAAAAGTAATTAAGGTTTGTTAAGTAAACACATTTAAGGCTAAGTAACCAGTTTTTAGGCAAAATTGGGGAGAGCATATCTTCCTCCACAGAGGTCATATAGGGATGTGCCTTATATCAAATTGAAGATTGAGATGTTATCTACGTGGTGTCAAAATTTGGTATCAATTGAAGATATATTCCATTCTGTATGTTCGTTTGAGTGAGGACTGCACAGGGAGGCATGTGCAGGGGCGCTGTACATGGCTGACACTTCCATGAATTTTTTCTCCCTCAATTATTACTCAAATTAGGCTCATAATATGTCTAATTAAAGATAAAGGTGTCTAGTTGTCTACATAAAAATTTTAGAGCAAATGATTTAGTATAATTTCCATAATCGCAGAAATGGTAAAGGATGTTTAGGGCCCTGTTCGGAGTTGGCAAACAGCTTTGTTTGTCCAACTTCAAATGGTGATAACCGGAGCTAGGAAACTTCAAATGAGGCATATGATACCTTTTTGGAAAGGTAATTGAGTCTAGATTAACATACTAAAAGATGAGAATTTTATAACAAGTGAGTCACGCCCAGTAACTAGAAAACAGAAGCATGTACAGTTATGGAAAAACCGTAAAAGTGATATTTAAGCTAAGTGGGCTTAGGGGAACCCTTAGTAACTTATAATAATCATAAATATGACTTGGATGAGTTGAAAATAATCTAAGTGAGCCTTGCATGTGATTCTAAGCTATGTAAGTAATTGAAGATTAAAGTGGCTTGTAATAATGCACTAAAATATGTAATAAGTAATAATTGGTCTAGGCTTGTAATGGGCATATTATTGGCATATGAGTATGAAAAGTGGAATCATTAAATGATTAAGTCGTGGATATGACTTGATTAATTAATATGTAATTAATGATGTGAATGGTTCCTACTCTAGGTGTGCCTAGAGAACCGTGCACTTGAGGATTTTGTTGGAGCATACGTATTATATTGGAGTGTGGGCTTGTGCTAAGCTCCCTAAGGTAAGCTCCTAGTTCTAGTTGACTCCTCTCTCTTGTGGCCCCACCATGATGGTGGGCATTATGGTTATATTGTATGAAAGTATATGGTATGATGTATATGTGCATTCATTCACATTCATATAGATGTTATATGATCTTGATGTTATGATGATGCACTGATGATATATGTTATGAGGATCCTGGCCAGTGATCATGGTATGTAGGCTGCCTATGACTTGACTCTGGGAGCTATTTCATACTGAGGTTGTGTTGACTGTCTATGGCTTGACCCTGGAAGTCACACATGTGTAACCGTCTATGGCTTTGACCCTGGGGTTACACAAGGATGATATGATGATGCTATGTTTATGCTGTATGTCTGTATTATATGCTTTATATCTGACTTGTTATGCAGGAAGTGGGCTCAGGGGTTAGAGGATCCTCTATGAACCTTGAGCTTACTGAGATGTTGTTATCTTACCCCGTTTGGGGACATCATTTCAGGTACCCAGAGTAGTGGTGATGCTTCTAGGGGCAAGGCCCCCGCATTGGAGTAGTTGATGATGCAGCTGATGATTTTATATTATGTTTAGATTTGATGTTGGCATGTAGACTTGTTAACATGCTTAATTATTTTATGGAGATTATTGTATGTATTTATTTAGG
>NW_026896485.1:0-22769 GCF_033153095.1 Gastrolobium bilobum | reverse complement strand
GACACTGGAGCTACAGATCACATCACATATATTTTCTCTAATCTTTCATGTGTCCAATCCATAAATCCCATACACATCACACTTCCAAATGGCACTCAAATTACCACAACACAATCAGGCACAGCAAGAATTTCTGATTCTTTAGTTCTTAAAAATGTTCTCTATGGTTTTACATGGGCTATTCTTTTAAAGAACAAAGCTGAGGCACGAAACAATTTAAAACACTTTACTACCTATGTTGAAAATCAATTCAAATCCTCCATAAAAATCATCAGAAGTGATAATGGAGCTGAATTCCTTATGACTGATTTCTATCTCTCAAAAGGGATTGAACATCAACGTTCTTGTGTTGAATCACCCCAACAAAATGGGGTTGCAGAACGTAAACACCAACATATCCTTAATGCAGCTCGTTCTCTTTTCTTTCAAGCCAAATTACCACTTAGCCTATGGACCTATGCAATTTCTCATGCCATACACATCATAAACAGAACCTGCACACCACTTTTAAATAACAAACCACCATATGAACTCCTATACAACAAACCACCATCACTTGAACATTATGTGTCTGCTCTAATTTCTGAATTTTAGCCTAAATGTTGTGTGTAACCCGTGAATTAATTCTTTATACATGCATTCAGATGTGATGAGTATTTGATATGGCCAACATCACTTGTTTGATGTTCTGTCTATTCTTTTCTTAATTGACCCTAATTAAGCGAAGATTCCTTCAGCAAATTTTTTTTTTTTATTTTTATTTTTACTTTTATTTTTTACAGAAAAATGTCAACACTACTGAATCTAGTTTATTCGCTCAAAAGTGCCAGACTGCCAGCAATTGAGAAAAAGATCGACAAGGATTCATGGAAGAAATGGTGACGAGAACTCAGACACAGAAGTAAATTAATTCTAATAATAATAGTTATATGGAAAAAATGTGTACTATTTTAAAGGACATAAAATTATGTCATTTTAAGTAAAAAAAAAAGATAAATCATGGAAGAAAAAAAAATTAAGCAAAATCGGAGAGAGATTAAAAAATCGTAAAATTTAAAATCGTAATGTAAAAAAATCATAAAAAATCATAAAAACGTAAAAACGTTTGAAATATTGATAAAATCGTTTTGATGAAAAAAAATCGTAAAAATGTAAAACCGTAGTGATAAATCGATTTTTTAACAACTATTGTCACACCTCTTTATAAAATAAAAGGACATAAGGTATGTCATTTAAAATGACACACATTTTTCTCTAGTTATATATATAGTTTTAAGAACAAAACAATAGTCGATGACAAAGATTTCTCTTAAATACTATTGGGAATTTAAGTGTGGTCGATCTGCATTTCAAAGGAATAAATTAAATATGATACATCAAATACCTTAATTTTAGGTTGAGATGTAATATCAAATCCCTATCATATTCTTTCTTTATTTAGTGCATTTCATATATTTAAATAAACTTGTTAATTATTTTAATTCACTCAAAGTGATCATCGTATATCTCATTTTTTAATTCTTTAGCAGTTGTATTTTGTTTCTTTAATTCCCGTTGTTGACATATTAAGTTTACTTATGCATGCTAGTTAATGAAGCTCCTCTTCCTTTATCAATTCATAATAAATTAATGATGACAGGAGCAAAAATGTGTTGATAACTCAAATTCTGATAAGGTTGTTATGTACAAAGTTGATTCTCCGATACATAAAGCCAATTGTATGAGAGAATGTTATATTATTGGGTAATATATTTGTCATTTAAACAGGAAAATAAAAAGTTTTCCTGCATAGACAGCAATCTAAAGAGAGAGATAGCAATCAAAGAGAGAGAGAAAGAAAAATTAACGAGCTCTTCATCTATTGTTGTATGTGCATGAAATTCTTTTATTTTCCTCCTACATAATAAATATGGGTTTATTTTTTCTAAAGTTACTTTAGATAACTTTATGTCATGTTCACCAAAACGACGTCGTTTTGGAGCGGAAATCATGGTGTTTTTGTAATTTTAATTTATTTCAGGGTTATAATAGTCTTTTTCATTCTATTTTTTTAATTTTTCAACCATAAAACTACGTCGTTTCAATGAACATTAGACAAAGTTGTCTAAAGTAACATTAGATACTTTTTTCCCCAATAAATATAGGGATTAAAGTTTCTGCTGTAACTTTACATAAGAGTGCCTGCTGTGCTGTTAAACAATGTCGTTTTGGTCTTTTTTTAAAAATCAAATTACTTATTGTGCAACTCTTCTGTATTCATCTCGTTCGCATGCCAGTTTCTTTTTTCCCTTAATGGCAGTGTGATATTAAGGAAAAAAGCGTTGGAAAGATCAACCAGGAAGGCACTCGCTTATGCCCTACTGCAATTAGGTAATGCCATTTTAAATCTTTGTGGAAGTCTACCTCTTGTTCCCCCCTCTTCTTAGATGGGGCGAATCTTTTTAACTCTTCGATTGTCATATTATGGCGTTCGTTTACACCAGTTATTTATATTATGCATTCTATAGAATAGACTATAAGTTAACTGTTCAATCGTGCATTTAGCATCATGTAATATTAACTTTATTGCATTCCATTTTTTTTTTGTTATTGTCGCCATTTTAATTGGGTTCCGCGATCACCCACTCCGACCAAAACATGTCATTCTCTCGATGCGATTAATTCATATGTCAGTAAAGATAGTCAAATTACTGAATGATCTTTCCAACGCTTTTTCCCTTAATATCACACTGCCATTAAGGGAAAAAGAAACTGGCATGCGAACAAGATGAATACGGAAGAGTTGCACAGTAAGCAATTTGACTTTTAAAAAAAGACCAAAACGACACTGTTTAATTGCACAACAGGCACTTTTATCTAAAGTTACAGCAGACACTTTAATCCCATAAATATATTATCCTATATTATTTTACCTTTTTTTGTCCTATGTATTGGGTGATAGGTTTTAAGAGTTGGCTTTTTAACCAACTGTGACCCTACCCACAATGAAGGAAACTAGCCAGACATGGTCATAGCTGAATTACAATGATTCATAAAAGAAGAATAAGAATTCAAAAGGAAGAGAAAATAATCTCCAAGATCAATCTCCGCAAAAAGCTCCAGAAGTTCTTTTCAAGCTCTCCCTCTCTATCATTTTTGTCTTCTGATCCCCCTTTTTAATTTTGCACGCACGCGTTCAAAACACGGTGTCTTCCTGCTCGAAAACCGGCGCTGATGGCGCCTTTTTGTACTGAATTTGAATTAATCCACGCTATCAGCGCCGGTCATACTTCTTCCGCGCTGATGGCGCGGATTTTTCACTGAAAATGCATTTATTCCGCGCTGATAGCGCCGCCCATCTGATCCAAATTTTCCTTCTGCGCAAATTCTCATTTTTCATGCTAAATTCCTATCCAAATATAAACTTGAGTGAGAAATAACATTGAAAATGAAAAACTAACAATTAATCCATAAAATGTATTGATAAGTATGCTCTTTTGACCTTAAAGCTTAGTATTTTAACTTGGAAAATCAAATATATTACAACCACATCACCAACCAAACAGTAAAACAGCTAATGAATCTAGATAAATAAAAGAAAATAATCTTTTCTAATACAATTGACTTTATAGGTGAATTAGCTTTGCACATAAGAATCTTATCAGAAATTGAGTTATCAACACATTTTTGCTCATGTCATCATTAATTTATTTTCAAATGATAAAGCAAGAGGAGTTCCATTAACTAACATGCATAAGTAAACTTATATGCAGTTGCGGAGCCAGCTCAATAATTTAGGTGGTGCCAGAAAATTTGACATATTAAATTATTAAAATATTTATTAGGAAAAAAAATTTAATATGAATTGTAGCATAATGATCTAAATTATGTACTAAATAATATCACATAACATTGAAAATTCAAATGAACAATTATCATTGATTATATATCAAATAAAAAATATAAAAATACACTAATCTTTTCAGTAAGCATTTCAAACATAAGAATTTCACTTTTCTCCTACAACATAATAAGTAATGAACCAAACATTGTCCTAAAAATATGAAAACAATCAAATATAATAATTATATGTATAATAAGCATTGTCCTTCGTCTTCTCTTTCATTTTCTCTATTCCTTAAATTTTCAATATCTCTCGTTAGAGAACATCTCCCTTATTTGCAACAACCATAAGCACGAAGGAAAGTTCTCACATTTGGGAATTAGGTTTTTGACTATTTTTTGTGTTTTCAATAACCCAAAACACAATAGTTTAATAAACCTTCATATTCCATAACTATAGACCTGTTATTCATTTGGTTTCATGATTGTTATTTTCAAGAGTTAAGTGTGTATCCTTTTAAATAACACAAGCATCTTATACCAAGATAAAAAAAAATTCTAGTAGGTAACATGCATGATCCCTTATTCATAGTACTTGAACTCGATTCAATAATAATAAGCCAGTCTCATGCTGTCACAGTTGGATGACTAGGTACTATGCTGGGTTCGACATAAGGGTTACTCATCCAAAAATTTATGTGAAAATCAAGAGAATCATTGTGAACCAAACTTGCCAGCAAATATACCGAGTGAAGAATACCCAACAGACATGAACTTTTGGCCTGACATGATCAGGGATTATCAATACAGAGACTATCAGATCATATAATAATTATTTCGTCCATAAATAAAATATGATTGATACAAGATTCTGGAACTTATCTAATTGTTATTGAACCAATAACAATATGATGGATGCACTGATTTGAGCATAAATAGAAAACAAAATACAGTAAAAAAATTGACCTATCTTGTAGCATGCAGATAAAAACAAAATCGGCTATGTATTACTAATTCCAACAGTTGCATCACACAAAAAAAGAACGATGAATGTTTTCATAAAGTTCATGTTATTAATCTCAGTCTAATAATCATTAGACGGACATAATAACTTTTAAGAAAACAAGTTGTGGTGAAAAGCAATGAATTAGAAGACTTACTGTGTAGAGAAGGGTGATAAAGGGATCTATCTCTTCTTCTGCAAAAGCCGACGGTGAGAGTGCCGCGTAGCAGCTATATGAGAGAGAGAGAGAGAGAGAGAGGGGGTGAAGGTGAAGGTGAAGAAGCAGAGGCACCAATATCAGAGAGAGACCAAAACACAATCAACAAAACCAAGTTGAGAACAAACTCAAAGACGGTGGTGCGGCCATGTTGTCGGCTGGTTCTGAGAGAAAACCCATGGGCTTTGACCTAAAATCTCAAAACAAAATAACCATGGGCTTAAAACCCAATTGATTGTCCAATATTGGGCCCATCATATCCAATGCATGATTAGCTTATCATATCCTATTTTTATCTCTTGTTTGGTGAGTCAATAGGATATGATTAGATTATCCTATTGTCTCATTTTATCCTATCTAATGCATGATTTCTTATCTTATGGGAGGAGCTGGGTTAGGATTCAATAGGATAGGATATCAATATTGGATACCCAATAAATTCCCACGTTACACAATATATTTGTATTTATTGCATTATATTTTATTTTTTCTTTCTCTTTTCTCCTTCAACATAATCTTATCAGATTACTATAAATATATTGAATAGCGTGGGGATATATTGGGTATTCAATATTTTTATTTTATTCCGTTGAATCCTAACCTAGTTCCTCCATAAGATAAGAAATATTGAATAGGATAAAATGAGACAATAGTATAAACTAATCATATCTTATTGATTCACCAAACATGAGTTAAAAGTAAAATATGATAAATTAGCATATCATATCTTCTTGATCTAGTCCTCCAAATAAGCGAATAAGGTATCCTAATTAAAAGCACACAATTATTTATCAAAAAAAAAAATCACACAATTTGATGTACTTTGAAAGTACAACCAATGATCCCGATATATTAACACAAAACAGTTTTTGACTTTTACAGATATTGCGTAAGAGTCTTTAATTTTGAAAAGCCATCTTAAAATCAGACCTTTTTTCGTCATTTAAGAATACAAGGATATGTTTGGAGTATCAATATTGGATACCCAATAAATACCCACGTTACCCAATATATTTGTATTTATTGCATTATATTTTATTTTTTCTTTCTCTTTTCTCCTTCAACATAATCTTATCAGATTACTAATCAGGTGCTCATCAAACACAGGAGGCTTATCAGCCCCATATCATATCCTACCCTTATCAGCCTCATATCATATCCTACCCACCAAACGAGCCCAAAAAGTTTTCTATATATATAAGGCAACCCTTGCATGTCAATGTAAACATTCAGCAAGAATCCAAAACCTTCCAAACCACACCAAGAAAAAGAAAAAGAATCCAAAATCTTCCGAATCCAAAACCTTTCTTCTGATAGTGATGGAGTCAGAGGTCCCAAGACTCGTTTTCTATGTCCTCGCTGAAACCGTTTCCGCTATATACAAAACTCATCAACACTGGCCTCAGATTCTTGAATGGCTTGTGTCGTCTATCGCTTCAAACGACGACGACAAGTTTCGTGAAGTCGCGCTGTTGGTTTTGTGTTCGTTGCCAAACGATTGTTGTTTTCTTGTTTGCGATGCTCTCCGCGACCGCCGCCGCCTTCTTCATTCGTCGTTCTTGATTTCTCTGGCGTCGTCGAACCCTAACGTTCAGGTTGCGTCGTTTGGTGCGGTTGTGAGTTTGGTTCAGTTGTTCTCTGATCCTTCACTGTTCCATGAGCTCTTACGCGCGATGATGGCTGGCGTGTTCACACTATTGCACGGTTTCGAAGGTACCTATTTTCGAATCGCGTTCGTTGAGTTGATAAATCTGGTGTCTCAAGAGCCTCTTCTGTTGAAGCCTTACGTGAGTGACATGGTTCTCGACGCGCTTCAGATCGCGGAGAGTGAGGGTTTGACCAATGAAACGCATCGTTTGGCGTTTGAGTTGGTTATGGCCATGACTGAGGTAAAAGAGTACGGTGAACACGTGTGGCTGAACCTTCCTTCTCAAACTGTGGTTAGGTTGTTCCTCGTTTCTATGAAAATGCTTCTGTGTATTGAAGAGGATGGTGGTGTTGGTGACCATGACCATGACCATGACTTTGGAATAAAGTGTTTGAAACAACTTTGTGTTACACTTGGAGGGAGTAAAGTATTGGCAATTGCTTCAGAACTGTTGCCTCTTTACTTGGATTCCAAGGAATGGAAGAAGCGCCATGCTGGAATTACACTGCTTACTGTGATCTCAAAAGAGTTCTCTGATGAAATGGTGACCTCATCATCTTAACAACTCTCTTTGCTTTGCTTTCATATATATTAATAACTTTTTTACTTAATTGCTGGTGAGGTTTACTACTTTCTCACACTGTCTAACCTTTGTTTATTAATTACATTTTTGGCAGGTATTGATGGAAAATTTTCTTGGGGAAGTGCTGACCAAAGTTTTGAATTCATTCCAAGACTCTCATGCTCAAGTTAGGTTGGCAGCTTTTAATTTTATGGAGACGCCTACAAACTTTGTCCATGTGGCGCAAACCCTTTATCATCCTAGGCTTCTGAATGCTTTTTCTATTGCACTTGACAATGATCAGGACTATAAAGTGAAGGTATTGTAGATATATAGATGTGAAATTGAATTTGAATTTACTTGCATCATGTTAAAGCTGATTATTATGATCTACAAACTTCCATAACCCATAGATAGTTGCTTCATTTCCCTGAAACATAAATACAGGAGAAACAACTCTGAAGTACATATAAACTCACTTTGCTAGTAGTCTAGGGGATTAATTCAGTTTTAGATTATTCACTTCATCCATTGCTTCATTTGAATGAATTTTGCTGCTAGTTTTTTGGTATGCCACTCATGACTATAAACAAAGGTATAATCCCTGGTGTATAGTTAAAAGGTACCTCCTCTTATTATGATCAAGATACATACCTCCTCTCAATCTCATGTTGAAATTTTTTAGCAATTTATCTTTTGATAGTTTTTCTTTGAAATGAACACTTGGGGTGGGATCGTTGGCAATGCTTGGAAGCATGAACAGTGTCTAGATATTTTACTCATCCTTCCATTCTTTATATTTTCACTATCACCGAGCAAGTCATTATTGTTATTATCATCAGCATGTGTGTCTTCTTTATCTTATTTTTCAAACATGTATTATAAGTTAATAATCTTGTGTTTCTTTTATAGGAAAAAGCTGCCTCAGCAATGCTATTCTTTCTAAGGAACACTCTTCCAGAGAGCTTAACTATGTTCAAGGACGTGGACACCGAAATGGGCAAATTGTTGTCATTGCTTCAGGTAAAAATTACAATCTTTTTTTATGCAGGAATTCAGTGTCTGTGGAAAAGTTCCCGAATAATATTTATTACTACCAATAAAGTAGGAATTATCTTTCTTACATTTTCCTTTAGAAATTTTCATCAAGGCTCATAATATTCTAGTTTCCACCATTGTGATATGCTTATTTGATGTTTTTCAGCCATCTGCTTGCAAAGAAGTGTTAAGCAAAGAAGAATTGCTTTGTCAACTTTCAACTTAGTTGCACAGCGGTGTCATGAAGTAGCTCACAAGTAGTCTTGGCGAGAGGATTTTGTTATTAGTAAATCACAATTATTTAGTTGTATTCACATGCCCTAGTTTGCATCATGGTACCATTTTCTTCTTTTTTGTCACCTTTTCCTACACCTCTTAACGTGCACATCTAGACAGACCAGAGGGAAATCATCTGTGTTTGCCCTCAGCAGTTTTTTAATTAAATATCTTTAACATCTCAAAAAAAAAAAAAAAATTGAGGACAATGAAAAGCACTGTGCTGGAATCTCCATTAACTCTGGTCCACGACACGATCAACTGATTGAGATTTTTCTTTTTTTCGCCTCATGAGGTATATCAGAAACTGAGTCCTAGTCCCACTTACCGAAACTGCGACTTATATCACACGTTTTAATTGCTATTGGAAAAGCAGCACCCCTCATTATGTAATATATACACAATTATACATTATATATTGCTGCCACGTCCCACGAGATAATAACTATTTAAATGTCATGGTCTAAGTATCTACATAGCAGGGATTTATATGGCAATGCCTAATTAATGTCTCTTCAAAGTGATCCAAAGATATATAACTACCCTTGTACTGAATTATGGAACGCTTTAAACGCAACAACCAATTCCAACCTATAGGAATACCCAAGTAGGTATTTCCTTTTTCCAAACGTGGAAAAAATTTAAAGGTGGCCAGAAAAAAAATTTCAAAAATGAAAATAAAAATTTTTATATTTGAAAAAAAGGAGTACCCACCACCGTATCACTATGTATAGTTTTGTTCCCTTGTTATAAGGTTGCTCCCGGTCTGTGTCAGTCATGGCTGACATGCACAAGATCAAATAGCTGTCTCTCCGTCAATTGTGTGGGTCACCTTTTTTTCTCATCTGCTATACCTAATTTCCAATATTTCTTATTAGGATAAGTAGATGAAATGAAATCTAAAGGGTCCTTGCTTGCCATAAATTTATTATGGGGTCAAAGTTTAGCAAGGAAATTATTTGGTATTGGGAATTGGTCTATTATATATACGAAACCCTCAAACCCCTAATGATGAGTTATCTAAAACAGGTTATAGGCATCGAATGAACTTACATGTTAACATTTGTATTTACAGCCCTTAAAAAGATAATATTAAGTGATATATTTGGATAATTGTTTCTTATGTTGTAAGAGATAATTTTATCTTCTATATACATAAAAGTGTATGAGGTCCATGTGAAGAGAAGTGAAAGAAAAAGATAATATAAACCTCACATATTATATATATATATATATATATATATATATATATATATATATGAGATAAAATTATCTCTTACAATATTAAAAACATTAATCTCATAAATAAAATGATATATGATGAATGTTTAGACTAGATTACTTAACTAATATTGATGATGCATAACATATATTTAATTGATGGGTTTTATAATTCTCATTTAACATGATAATTTGAATTTTCCTACACACCCTTCGATTTCTGTGTCAACGTGGGTCCTACACATAATTTTTTCTTACATACGGGTCCCACATGTTTTTTGTCTCTACAACATGAGAATTCAATTCTCATGTTGAATGAGAAATATAAAACCCTTAATTGATATAATTAATAATTGTCTTTTCATTCTCTATTGTGAAAATTATTGAAAATGTTAGGATTCTAATTTCTGTAATTATGTCACGTCAAACGGCCTGGAATAAAAGTTAAAGAAAATAAGGTTATTTTGTAATATCAATTATCTATTGGATCAAAATCATTTTAGACAGTTACATTTCCAATCTTGCATCGTCGATCATATTTATATCTAACGATTCTGATTTATTATATATGTAAGTCATATATACAAAGCAAATCAATGGCTAAATTAAAATTAGGTATAATTTTTTTTATTCTAGTATAAGAATACCTGCCTTAAGCTATTTAATAAGAGTAATTTTGTTAATACGAATATATGATAGTCCATGACTATTTCATCAAACCCTTTTATTTTTATTGAATAGAGTGATATTCCAAACCAAATGTAACCATACTCCATGCACCTGAGGCAAAGAATTGACTCCAACACTTGTTTCTACTTTCTGGGATTCTAGCATGATCCATTATCAAATGGGCTAAAGGAACAACCTACAAAGGATATGACGTGGCAAGATTACTTGCTCTCTCTTTTTTTGGTAATAAATAAAAATTCTTTAGTTATAATAAATGTTAAATAAAATATTTTTATTATGTGGAATGCTTTTATCTTTCATTTTATTTTATTAATTTTTTCAAATTAATCAAAAAAGAGATCGATCTTAACACTTGTTTTTTTTTTTTAATAAAAAGTTGCATGTTTCTGATTTTTGTTTTTTTTAACATTATCCTCCGGTAATCTTATAGGTTCCCAACTAATTTGGAGTTCAAGACGGATTTAGAATTAGGATTTTAATCCCCTTTCAAAAATAATATTAAAAAAAATCTAACACATATTTGTATCCTCACTTGTTCAACTTTCACACGTCAATTATTGCATGCTTTTGATTTTGTTTGAACGAGCCCACTTTTGTCTAAATATTAGTAATAAAAACTAGTTTTTGGGACTTCTACCTACAGATCAGGATAATTGATTCTTGCCTCATCTATGACCAACAGTTTTATCAACGTAGGGGTATTAATTTGTCTCCAGCAACCTTATTTGAATCAATACAATACACTTATTTATTTAAATACGGGTATTAATTTGTCTCCAGGCTCCAGCAACCTTATTTGAATCAATACAATACACTTATTTATTTTCTCTCCATGTGCCGGGCACGTCGTTTAACTTCTTGTTCTTTTTGTTAATATATACAGTAGCTTGTAATTAATTCAGTTAGTTAGAAGTCTGTTAGTTAGATGTTAGTTATTTCTGTTATTTACAGTTAAAGAGTCTTTGCTTCCGTGCTTTAGTTTGATTGCTGTTGTATATATATCAGCAATGTAACCTTGAGAATTCATTCAATACATTCAATCTTTTTCATCTTTTATCTAGTTTTCAATATGGTATCAGAGCTCATCTAGAGCTCTGGTATTCACCCTCTCTTGTTCCCAATTCTTCTCAAAAGATTTTCCTTCTTCTTCCTTTCGAAATTTTCTGTTTTCTTTTCATCAATCAAGAAAATGGAAGATGCAGCATCAGCACCAACTCAAAGAGCAGTACCAAACCAGAATACAACACCAGCACCAGAATCCAATCCCTATTACCTACATCCCAATGAAAGCTCATCGCTGGTCTTAGTATCTCCTTCAATGAATGGAAAGAACTTCCACACATGGCAAAGATCAATGCGTATGGCACTCCTATCCAAGAACAAGCTTGGTTTTGTTAATGGAACAATCAAGAAACCAGATGATGACAGTCCTCTATTTGGTTCATGGGAAAGGTGTAACACTATGATAATTTCTTGGCTCAATCGATCCATCTCAGAATCCATTGCACAATCAGTGCTTTGGATGGAGAAAGCAGATGATATATGGAACAACTTGAAAGACAGGTTTGCTCAAACTGATATGTTTAGAATTTCTGATCTTCAAGATGAAATTTTCAAATTGCAGCAAGGAGACAAATGTGTTTCAGATTACTTCACCCAATTAAAGATTTTATGGGATGAATTAGAAAGCTTACAGCCAATTTTACCATCTTGCGCATGTGGAGCAGCAACACAAGTAAAGGATACTCGTGAAAGGGACTATGTAATAAGATTCTTGAAAGGGTTAAATGACCAATTTGAACATGTGAGAGCTCAAGTAATGCTATTAGACCCTCTTCCATGTGTTAACAAAGTATTCTCATTGATTCTTCAGCAAGAAAGGCGCCTGAAAATAGGAGTCCAAGATTCACAATCTTTCATCAATATTGCTGAACAACAAAATTCCAGAGGACAACTAGACAGAGGACAGACTCGATATCATCCAAATTTCAATCAGAACTTCAACCAAGGTTTCAATCAAGGAAGAGGCCAAGGTTTTAATCAAGGAAGAGGCCAAGGTTTCAATCAAGGAAGAGGTCGTGGAAATAAGTTTTGCACATATTGCAAGAGAACAAACCATACCATCGAGACATGCTATCTCAAGCATGGATTTCCACCAGGATACCAAACCAGAAGACCATATGCTGCTGCTGCTGCTACAAACTTTGTTTCACTAGAATTTGATGATAGTGTACACAATACTGATCCAGAACCTGAACCAGAATCTCTGAATCTTGCCTTTTCAAAAGAACAACATCAAGAAATTCTGGAACTTCTACAAAGATCAAAGCTGCCTCACTCATCCAATATGATTCAAACCCACTCATCTGCTTTCAATATAGGTAACACAGTATCAGGTATAAAATCAAACCATTGGATTCTGGACACTGGAGCTACAGATCACATCACATATATTTTCTCTAATCTTTCATGTGTCCAATCCATAAATCCCATACACATCACACTTCCAAATGGCACTCAAATTACCACAACACAATCAGGCACAGCAAGAATTTCTGATTCTTTAGTTCTTAAAAATGTTCTCTATGTACCATCCTTTCGTGTCAATTTGATTTCAGTAACCAAACTTCTTCAAGACACCCAATCCTACATTCTTTTTCATGACTTAACTTGTTTCATCCAACAGATATCAACCAACCAGACGATTGGTTCAGCTAAACAATTAGATGGACTCTACATATTGAAGACACATGAAGGATCTGTAAAGAAAAGTTTCTGCAATAAAGTGAACTCCAATGATGCATTGATATGGCACCAAAGACTTGGTCATCCTTCTGAACCAGTCATGAAGACCATGTCCATCTACTTCCCTTTCATTTCATGTAATAAAATAGATCCCTGTGATATATGTCATTTCTCAAAACAAAGAAAATTACCTTACATTTCTAGTACAATCAAAACTACATTTCCTTTCCAATTAATACATACTGACATTTGGGGTCCCTTCTCCACAACTTCTTTACATGGCCATCGATATTTCTTAACAATTGTAGATGACTATACACGTTTTACATGGGCTATTCTTTTAAAGAACAAAGCTGAGGCACGAAACAATTTAAAACACTTTACTACCTATGTTGAAAATCAATTCAAATCCTCCATAAAAATCATCAGTGATGATAATGGAGCTTCCTTCCTGACTGATTTCTATCTCTCTCAAAAGGGATTGAACATCAACGTTCTTGTGTTGAATCACCCCAACAAAATGGGGTTGCAGAACGTAAACACCAACATATCCTTAATGCAACTCGTTCTCTTTTCTTTCAAGCCAAATTACCACTCAGCCTATGGACCTATGCAATTCCTCATGCCATACACATCATAAACAGAACCTGCACACCACTTTTAAATAACAAACCACCATATGAACTCCTATACAACAAACCACCATCACTTGAACATTATGTGTCTGCTCTAATTTCCGAATTTTAGCCTAAATGTTGTGTGTAACCCGTGAATTAATTCTTTATACATGCATTCAGATGTGATGAGTATTTGATATGGCCAACATCACTTGTTTGATGTTCTGTCTATTCTTTTCTTAATTGACCCTAATTAAGCGAAGATTCCTTCAGCAAATTTTTTTATTTTTATTTTTATTTTTACTTTTATTTTTTACAGAAAAATGTCAACACTACTGAATCTAGTTTATTCGCTCAAAAGTGCCAGACTGCCAGCAATTGAGAAAAAGATCGACAAGGATTCATGGAAGAAATGGTGACGAGAACTCAGACACAAAAGTAAATTAATTCTAATAATAATAGTTATATGGAAAAAATGTGTACTATTTTAAAGGACATAAAATTATGTCATTTTAAGTAAAAAAAAAAAAAGATAAATCATGGAAGAAAAAAAAATTAAGCAAAATCGGAGAGAGATTAAAAAATCGTAAAATTTAAAATCGTAATGTAAAAAAATCATAAAAAATCATAAAAACGTAAAAACGTTTGAAATATTGATAAAATCGTTTTGATGAAAAAAAATCGTAAAAATGTAAAACCGTAGTGATAAATCGATTTTTTAACAACTATTGTCACACCTCTTTATAAAATAAAAGGACATAAGGTATGTCATTTAAAATGACACACATTTTTCTCTAGTTATATATATAGTTTTAAGAACAAAACAATAGTCGATGACAAAGATTTCTCTTAAATACTATTGGGAATTTAAGTGTGGTCGATCTGCATTTCAAAGGAATAAATTAAATATGATACATCAAATACCTTAATTTTAGGTTGAGATGTAATATCAAATCCCTATCATATTCTTTCTTTATTCAGTGCATTTCATATATTTAAATAAACTTGTTAATTATTTTAATTCACTCAAAGTGATCATCGTATATCTCATTCTTTTAATTCTTTAGCAGTTGTATTTTGTTTCTTTAATTCCCGTGGTTGACATATTAAGTTTACTTATGCATGCTAGTTAATGAAGCTCCTCTTCCTTTATCAATTCATAATAAATTAATGATGACAGGAGCAAAAATGTGTTGATAACTCAAATTCTGATAAGGTTGTTATGTACAAAGTTGATTCTCCGACACATAAAGCCAATTGTATGAGAGAAGGTTATATTATTGGGTAATATATTTGTCATTTAAACAGGAAAATAAAAAGTTTTCCTGCATAGACAGCAATCAAAAGAGAGAGATAGCAATCAAAGAGAGAGAAACAAAAATTAACGAGCTCTTCATCTATTGTTGTATGTGCATGAAATTCTTTTATTTTCCTCCTACATAATAAATATGGGTTTATTTTTTCTAAAGTTACTTTAGATAACTTTATGTCATGTTCACCAAAACGACGTCGTTTTGGAGCGGAAATCATGGTGTTTTTGTAATTTTAATTTATTTCAGGGTTATAATAGTCTTTATCATTCTATTTTTTTAATTTTTCAACCATAAAACTACGTCGTTTCAATGAACATTAGACAAAGTTGTCTAAAGTAACATTAGATACTTTTTTCCCCAATAAATATAGGGATTAAAGTTTCTGCTGTAACTTTACATAAGAGTGCCTGCTGTGCTGTTAAACGGTGTCGTTTTGGTCTTTTTTTAAAAATCAAATTACTTATTGTGCAACTCTTCTGTATTCATCTCGTTCGCATGCCAGTTTCTTTTTTCCCTTAATGGCAGTGTGATATTAAGGGAAAAAGCGTTGGAAAGATCAACCAGGAAGGCACTCGCTTATGCCCTACTGCAATTAGGTAATGCCATTTTAAATCTTTGCGGAAGTCTACCTCTTGTTCCCCCCTATTCTTAGATTGTCATATTATGGCGTTCGTTTACACCAGTTATTTATATTATGCATTCTATAGAATAGACTATAAGTTAACTGTTCAATCGTGCATTTAGCATCATGTAATATTAACTTTATTGCATTCCATTTTTTTTTTTTGTTATTGTCGCCATTTTAATTGGGTTCCGCGATCACCCACTCCGACCAAAACATGTCATTCTCTCGATGCGATTAATTCATATGTCAGTAAAGATAGTCAAATTACTGAATGATCTTTCCAACGCTTTTTCCCTTAATATCACACTGCCATTAAGGGAAAAAGAAACTGGCATGCGAACAAGATGAATACGGAAGAGTTGCACAGTAAGCAATTTGACTTTTAAAAAAAGACCAAAACGACACTGTTTAATTGCACAGCAGGCACTTTTATCTAAAGTTACAGCAGACACTTTAATCCCATAAATATATTATCCTATATTATTTTACCTTTTTTTGTCCTAAGTATTGGGTGATAGGTTTTAAGAGTTGGCTTTTTAACCAACTGTGACCCTACCCACAATGAAGGAAACTAGCCAGACATGGTCATAGCTGAATTACAATGATTCATAAAAGAAGAATAAGAATTCAAAAGGAAGAGAAAATAATCTCCAAGATCAATCTCCGCAAAAAGCTCCAGAAGTTCTTTTCAAGCTCTCCCTCTCTATCATTTTTGTCTTCTGATCCCCCTTTTTAATTTTGCACGCACGCGTTCAAAACACGGTGTCTTCCTGCTCGAAAACCGGCGCTGATGGCGCCTTTTTGTACTGAATTTGAATTAATCCACGCTATCAGCGCCGGTCATACTTCTTCCGCGCTGATGGCGCGGATTTTTCACTGAAAATGCATTTATTCCGCGCTGATAGCGCCGCCCATCTGATCCAAATTTTCCTTCTGCGCAAATTCTCATTTTTCATGCTAAATTCCTATCCAAATATAAACTTGAGTGAGAAATAACATTGAAAATGAAAAACTAACAATTAATCCATAAAATGTATTGATAAGTATGCTCTTTTGACCTTAAAGCTTAGTATTTTAACTTGGAAAATCAAATATATTACAACCACATCACCAACCAAACAGTAAAACAGCTAATGAATCTAGATAAATAAAAGAAAATAATCTTTTCTAATACAATTGACTTTATAGGTGAATTAGCTTTGCACATAAGAATCTTATCAGAAATTGAGTTATCAACACATTTTTGCTCATGTCATCATTAATTTATTTTCAAATGATAAAGCAAGAGGAGTTCCATTAACTAACATGCATAAGTAAACTTATATGCAGTTGCGGAGCCAGCCCAATAATTTAGGTGGTGCCAGAAAATTTGACATATTAAATTATTAAAATATTTATTAGGAAAAAAAATTTAATATGAATTGTAGCATAATGATCTAAATTATGTACTAAATAATATCACATAACATTAAAAATACACTAATCTTTTCGGTAAGCATTTCAAACATAAGAATTTCACTTTTCTCCTACAACATAATAAGTAATGAACCAAACATTGTCCTAAAAATATGAAAACAATCAAATATAATAATTATATGTATAATAAGCATTGTCCTTCGTCTTCTCTTTCATTTTCTCTATTCCTTAAATTTTCAATATCTCTCGTTAGAGAACATCTCCCTTATTTGCAACAACCATAAGCACGAAGGAAAGTTCTCACATTTGGGAATTAGGTTTTTGACTATTTTTTGTGTTTTCAATAACCCAAAACACAATAGTTTAATAAACCTTCATATTCCATAACTATAGACCTGTTATTCATTTGGTTTCATGATTGTTATTTTCAAGAGTTAAGTGTGTATCCTTTTAAATAACACAAATTATGTCTTTTTAGTTTTTAACATTATGTCTTACCGGTAAGACATAGTTATAACATAAAAAACTATTTTCATGAAAAGTTATTTTTTCTCTCTACACGTCAGTTGAAGTGACTGAGGAAAGGAGAAAAAAAAGTAATTTTTCATATTATAACTATGTCTTAACAGTAAGATATAGTGTCAAAAACCAATAGGACACAAGGTTCTGTCCTTTAAAAGGACAAATCCTTTTCTCTACTTTTAAGGGGTTTATTTGAGCTCAAATTCTGAAATAGGTTAACTAATCATTTTTGTGATTAAGTTTAGATGTCTTTATTTTTTAAAATAATAGGAATAAGAATAAATAACATAACTAATTAGAATAAAGCGAAAAAAAATATACGAGATAAAAAATAAAAGAAGGTGAAACACAAAAATAACATACTATACACGTTCTTTATTATTTGTTTGCATTTAAATAATTTATTGTTACTTTATATTGAGTATTTGATTTTCTATTTAGGTGGTGCCAAATTATAATTTGAAGCTTGATTAATTATAATTAATTATGTAATATATGTAATAAGTAAAAAAAAAAACAAGCAGGTGCCTTGGCACCTGCTGGCGTATGTGCGTGTGGCTCCGCCGCTGCTTATATGTCATCGTGGGAGCTAAAGAATAAAGTTTGATAGTTGAGTAATGATTTTTTTTTTAGGAAGCATCTGTTTACAAAAAAAAATTATAAATTTTTACAAATTACACTATGTACTCTCAAAAATACATAATGTAATCTAGTATATTTTTGAGAATACATATTATAATTTGTAAAAAAAATTATAAATATAATACTCCCCTTTTCTGTATGTGAAACAAGCAAATTTTGTTTAAATTTAGATACAAATTGATAAATGGGACCCTTGCATGTCAATGTAAACATTCAGCAAGAATCCAAAACCTTCCAAACCAGACCAAGAAAAAGAAAAAGAATCCAAAATCTTCCGAATCCAAAACCTTTCTTCTGATAGTGATGGAGTCAGAGGTCCCAAGACTCGTTTTCTATGTCCTCGCTGAAACCGTTTCCGCTATATACAAAACTCATCAACACTGGCCTCAGATTCTTGAATGGCTTGTGTCGTCTATCGCTTCAAACGACGACGACAAGTTTCGTGAAGTCGCGCTGTTGGTTTTGTGTTCGTTGCCAAACGATTGTTGTTTTCTTGTTTGCGATGCTCTCCGCGACCGCCGCCGCCTTCTTCATTCGTCGTTCTTGATTTCTCTGGCGTCGTCGAACCCTAACGTTCAGGTTGCGTCGTTTGGTGCGGTTGTGAGTTTGGTTCGGTTGTTCTCTGATCCTTCACTGTTCCATGAGCTCTTACGCGCGATGATGGCTGGCGTGTTCACACTATTGCACGGTTTCGAAGGTACCTATTTTCGAATCGCGTTCGTTGAGTTGATAAATCTAGTGTCTCAAGAGCCTCTTCTGTTGAAGCCTTACGTGAGTGACATGGTTCTCGACGCGCTTCAGATCGCGGAGAGTGAGGGTTTGACCAAAGAAACGCATCGTTTGGCGTTTGAGTTGGTTATGGCCATGACTGAGGTAAAAGAGTACGGTGAACACGTGTGGCTGAACCTTCCTTCTCAAACTGTGGTTAGGTTGTTCCTCGTTTCTATGAAAATGCTTCTGTGTATTGAAGAGGATGGTGGTGTTGGTGACCATGACCATGACCATGACTTTGGAATAAAGTGTTTGAAACAACTTTGTGTTACACTTGGAGGGAGTAAAGTATTGGCAATTGCTTCAGAACTGTTGCCTCTTTACTTGGATTCCAAGGAATGGAAGAAGCGCCATGCTGGAATTACACTGCTTACTGTGATCTCAAAAGAGTTCTCTGATGAAATGGTGACCTCATCATCTTAACAACTCTCTTTGCTTTGCTTTCATATATATTAATAACTTTTTGACTTAATTGCTGGTGAGGTTTACTACTTTCTCACACTGTCTAACCTTTGTTTATTAATTACATTTTTGGCAGGTATTGATGGAAAATTTTCTTGGGGAAGTGCTGACCAAAGTTTTGAATTCATTCCAAGACTCTCATGCTCAAGTTAGGTTGGCAGCTTTTAATTTTATGGAGACGCCTACAAACTTTGTCCATGTGGCGCAAACCCTTTATCATCCTAGGCTTCTGAATGCTTTTTCTATTGCACTTGACAATGATCAGGACTATAAAGTGAAGGTATTGTAGATATATAGATGTGAAATTGAATTTGAATTTACTTGCATCATGTTAAAGCTGATTATTATGATCTACAAACTTCCATAACCCATAGATAGTTGCTTCATTTCCCTGAAACATAAATACAGGAGAAACAACTCTGAAGTACATATAAACTCACTTTGCTAGTAGTCTAGGGGATTAATTCAGTTTTAGATTATTCACTTCATCCATTGCTTCATTTGAATGAATTTTGCTGCTAGTTTTTTGGTATGCCACTCATGACTATATAAACAAAGGTATAATCCCTGGTGTATAGTTAAAAGGTACCTCCTCTTATTATGATCAAGATACATACCTCCTCTCAATCTCATGTTGAAATTTTTTAGCAATTTATCTTTTGATAGTTTTTCTTTGAAATGAACACTTGGGGTGGGATCGTTGGCAATGCTTGGAAGCATGAACAGTGTCTAGATATTTTACTCATCCTTCCATTCTTTATATTTTCACTATCACCGAGCAAGTCATTATTGTTATTATCATCAGCATGTGTGTCTTCTTTATCTTATTTTTCAAACATGTATTATAAGTTAATAATCTTGTGTTTCTTTTATAGGAAAAAGCTGCCTCAGCAATGCTATTCTTTCTAAGGAACACTCTTCCAGAGAGCTTAACTATGTTCAAGGACGTGGACACCGAAATGGGCAAATTGTTGTCATTGCTTCAGGTAAAAATTACAATCTTTTTTTATGCAGGAATTCAGTGTCTGTGGAAAAGTTCCCGGATAATATTTATTACTACCAATAAAGTAGGAATTATCTTTCTTACATTTTCCTTTAGAAATTTTCATCAAGGCTCATAATATTCTAGTTTCCACCATTGTGATATGCTTATTTGATGTTTTTCAGCCATCTGCTTGCAAAGAAGTGTTAAGCAAAGAAGAATTGCTTTGTCAACTTTCAACTTAGTTGCACAGCGGTGTCATGAAGTAGCTCACAAGTAGTCTTGGCGAGAGGATTTTGTTATTAGTAAATCACAATTATTTAGTTGTATTCACATGCCCTAGTTTGCATCATGGTACCATTTTCTTCTTTTTTGTCACCTTTTCCTACACCTCTTAACGTGCACATCTAGACAGACCAGAGGGAAATCATCTGTGTTTGCCCTCAGCAGTTTTTTAATTAAATATCTTTAACATCTCAAAAAAAAAAAAAACATTGAGGACAATGAAAAGCACTGTGCTGGAATCTCCATTAACTCTGGTCCACGACACGATCAACTGATTGAGCTTTTTTTTTTTCTTTTTTTCGCCTCATGAGGTATATCAGAAACTGAGTCCTAGTCCCACTTACCGAAACTGCGACTTATATCACACGTTTTAATTGCTATTGGAAAAGCAGCACCCCTCATTATGTAATATATACACAATTATACATTATATATTGCTGCCACGTCCCACGAGATAATAACTATTTAAATGTCAAAGAAAAAGATAATATAAACCTCACATATTATATATATATATATATATATATATATATATATATATATGATATAAAATTATCTCTTACAATATTAAAAACATTAATCTCATAAATAAAATGATATATGATGAATGTTTAGACTAGATTACTTAACTAATATTGATGATGCATAACATATATTTAATTGATGGGTTTTATAATTCTCATTTAACATGATAATTTGAATTTTCCTACACACCCTTCGATTTCTGTGTCAACGTGGGTCCTACACATAATTTTTTCTTACATACGGGTCCCACATGTTTTTTGTCTCTACAACATGAGAATTCAATTCTCATGTTGAATGAGAAATATAAAACCCTTAATTGATATAATTAATAATTGTCTTTTCATTCTCTATTGTGAAAATTATTGAAAATGTTAGGATTCTAATTTCTGTAATTATGTCACGTCAAACGGCCTGGAATAAAAGTTAAAGAAAATAAGGTTATTTTGTAATATCAATTATCTATTGGATCAAAATCATTTTAGACAGTTACATTTCCAATCTTGCATCGTCGATCATATTTATATCTAACGATTCTGATTTATTATATATGTAAGTCATATATACAAAGCAAATCAATGGCTAAATTAAAATTAGGTATAATTTTTTTTATTCTAGTATAAGAATACCTGCCTTAAGCTATTTAATAAGAGTAATTTTGTTAATACGAATATATGATAGTCCATGACTATTTCATCAAACCCTTTTATTTTTATTGAATAGAGTGATATTCCAAACCAAATGTAACCATACTCCATGCACCTGAGGCAAAGAATTGACTCCAACACTTGTTTCTACTTTCTGGGATTCTAGCATGATCCATTATCAAATGGGCTAAAGGAACAACCTACAAAGGATATGACGTGGCAAGATTACTTGCTCTCTCTTTTTTTTTGGTAATAAATAAAAATTCTTTAGTTATAATAAATGTTAAATAAAATATTTTTATTATGTGGAATGCTTTTATCTTTCATTTTATTTTATTAATTTTTTCAAATTAATCAAAAAAGAGATCGATCTTAACACTTGTTTTTTTTTTTTTAATAAAAAGTTGCATGTTTCTGATTTTTGTTTTTTTTAACATTATCCTCCGGTAATCTTATAGGTTCCCAACTAATTTGGAGTTCAAGACGGATTTAGAATTAGGATTTTAATCCCCTTTCAAAAATAATATTAAAAAAAATCTAACACATATTTGTATCCTCACTTGTTCAACTTTCACACGTCAATTATTGCATGCTTTTGATTTTGTTTGAACGAGCCCACTTTTGTCTAAATATTAGTAATAAAAACTAGTTTTTGGGACTTCTACCTACAGATCAGGATAATTGATTCTTGCCTCATCTATGACCAACAGTTTTATCAACGTAGGGGTATTAATTTGTCTCCA